>NC_052317.1:44326366-44333866 GCF_016432855.1 Salvelinus namaycush
TCAAATACTACCTACCAACATCTCTCCAAGCCAGCCATATCAAATACTACCTACCAACATCTCTCCAAGCCAGCCATATCAAATACTACCTACCAACATCTCTCCAAGCCAGCCTTATCAAATACTACCTACCAACATCTCTCCAAGCCAGCCTTATCAAATACTACCTACCAACATCTCTCCAAGCCAGCCTGATCAAATACTACCTACCAACATCTCTCCAAGCCAGCCATATCAAATACTACCTACCAATATCTCTCCTAGCCAACCATATCAAATACTACCCACATGACAAAATACTACAGTTGACTACAAAATACTACAGTACTTACTATAGAATTCTGTAGAATACTGCAGAATACTACAATGCACACTGTAGTATCCATCGATCATGTGTAGTACTTAACACAGTACCAGACAACAGTTTGGACACTCCTACTCATTCCAGGGGTTTTTCTTTATTTTTACTATTTTCTACATTGTAGAATAATAGTGAAGACATCAAAACTATGAAATAACACATATGGAATCATGTAGTAACCAAAAAAAGTGTTTATCAAATCAAAATATATTTTACATTTGAGATTCTTCAAAGTAGCCACCCTTTGCCTTGATGACAGCTTCGCACACTCTTGGCATTCTCTCAACCAGCTTCATGAGGTCGTCACCTGGAATGCATTTCAATTAACAGGTGTGCCAGTTCATTTGTAGAATTTTTTTCCTTCTTAATGCGTTTGAGCAAATCATTTGTGTTGTGACAAGGTAGGGGTGGTACACAGAAGATAGCCCTATTTGGTAAAAGACCAAGTCCATATTATGGCAAGAACAGCACAAAAAAGCAACGAAAAACGACAGTCCATTATTACTTTAAGACATGAAGGTCAATCAATCCGGAAAATGTCAAGAACTTTGAAAGTTTCTTCAAGTGCAGTCACAAAAACCATCAAGCACTATGATGAAACTGGCTCTCATGAGGACCGCCACAGGAAAGGAAGACCCAGAGTTACCTCTGCTGCAGAGGATAAGTTCATTAGAGTTACCAGCCTCAGAAACTGCAGCCCAAATAAATGCTTCACAGAGTTCAAGTAACAGACACATCTCAACATCAACTGTTCAGAGGAGACTGTGTGAATCAGGCCTTCATGGTGTAATTGCTTCAGATGGGATGGTGTATCGCTGCAGAATGCTGTGGTAGCCATGCTGTTTAAGTGTGCATTGAATTCTAAATAAATCACTGACAGTGTCACCAGCAAAGCACACTGGAGGTGTGTTTGGGTCATTGTCCTATTTGCCCAAGAAGGAGAGAACCTCACCTCAAAAACGTAATGGATTCAGCAGAGCTACAGCGGCGCCCTGCAAGAGGAGCGTAGGGAGGAAATCTGCCATCTTCCCCGCCAGCCTATCCCTACTCCTCCGATGCCAGGTATCGTAACCTATAGCCCTCCTTCGTTCATACCCATGCCTGGAAAATATGACGGTTCACCTGGGAAATGTCAGGGATTTCTGATGTAATGCAGCAAATACATTGAGCACAACTCCACTAACTTCACCACCGACAAGAGCAGGTTGGATTTTCTTGTGTCTCTACTCACAGGCAAAGCCCTGGATTGGGCTACCGCCAGATGGACTGCCAACAGCACAGAACTCGGATCCGAGACCCATTTCCACACCCTCTTGAAAGAGGTATTCGATCACTCTCCTTCCGGTCATCCTATAGGAGACCTCCTCATAGAACTTCAACAAGGACGCAATTCAGCTGCCGAGTATGCCCTTGAGTTCCTCACCGTGGCTACAGGGAGTGTATGGAGTGAGGCTGCTTTACTTACCGTCTAACGACGAGGGCTCAACAGGGGACTTCAGGCGGAGCTGGCCTATAGAGGTGACCTTCAAGATTTAAATCAATACATTCGTATGTCCATCTCCGCCGACCGCCGAAGGAACACATACAGTATGTGCAAAAAGGTTCTTCAACGGCTCCTTGACCATAACCTTCTATGTGAAGACTGAAAAGAGCACCTCCACGTAACCTCGGTAAAGTTCCTCTGCTTCGTACTGACACCTGGAGGAGTCAGCATGGATGAGAACAAAGTTACAGTCGTCAGTAACTGGCCCAAACCCACCACCGTAAATGAACTCCAACGCTTCATTGGGTTCTACAACTACTATCGCCGGTTCATTCGGAACTTCAGTTCTACTGCTGCCCCGCTCACTGCCCTTACCAGCCAAAAGATCCGGACCCGTTAATGGACTGATACCGCCCTGACTGTTTTCAACAACTTTAAACAACTCTTCACCTCAGCTCCTGTCCTTTGCCAACCTGATCCGACCCTTCCCTTCATCCTGGAGGTGGATGCCTCCGAAGAACCCGAAACCTTCTGTTTCCATGATTCTGTCATCCCGTCCGAGTCTTCCAGAGTCCATGCAGTTGGGCCATGCTCCTCTCCTGTGTATCGAACGTCAAAGACAGATCCAAGAAGGGCTCTGCCTATACTGTGGAGGGAATGATCATCTACTCAGCCATTGTCCTGTTCGCTCCCCACGGAGAGATGAGAAGGGTCCCTCCGCTGCCAAGCAGGTAGGCGTGTATTTATTTCTAAATATCTCCCAGAAGCAATTCTCCATCCCAGTATTGATGACCGTTAAGGGGGTTACCAAGTACGTAGGAGGCTTGATAGATTCGGGAGCAGCAGGTAATGTTATATATCACCAGCTAGTACAAGAGCTTGACATTGATCTAACACCTGTCACCCTTCCCTTTAGGATTAACACCCTGGACGGGCAGCCATTGGGCACGGGCTTCATCACGTACCTGACACCCAGCGACCCTTGAACAAGTGGGCCGCGCCAACATCTATACAAAACTCGACCTGCGAAGTGCATTTTCCAGGATACTATCAACTGCTTTCTCATCGTCTACATTGATGACATCCTGATTTACTCCCTGAAGGAACACATACAGCATGTGCAAAAGGTTCTTCAACGGCTCCTTGACCATAACCTTCTATGTGAAGACTGAAAAGAGCCCCTCCACGTAACCTCGGTAAAGTTCCTCTGCTTCGTACTGACACCTGGAGGAGTCGGCATGGATGAGAACAAAGTTACAGTCGTCAGTAACTGGCCCAAACCCACCACCGTAAATGAACTCCAACGTTTCATTGGTTTCTACAACTACTATCGCCGGTTCATTCTGAACTTCACTTCTACTGCTGCCCTGCTCACTGCCCTTACCAGCCAAAAGACCCGGACCCGTTAATGGACTGATACCGCCCTGACTGCCTTCAACAACTTGAAACGCCTCAGCTCCTGTCCAACTTCACCTCAGCTCCTGTCCTTTGCCAACCTGATCCGACCCTTTCCTTTTACCCTGGAGGTGGATGCCTCCGAAGTAGGAGGAGCCATAGTCTCTCAGCGGGTGGGAATAACTCCCAAATCACATCCCTGTGCCTTCTTCTCCAGGAAGTTATCCTTCGCTGAGAGGAATTACAATGTGGGGAACAGAACTCCTCGCCATCAAGCTGGCCCTAGGAGTGGGTTGGCGGGGGCACAACATCCCATTCTTGTCCTAACAGATCATCGTAATCTGGAATATATCAGAGATTAAACTCCAGACAAGCCCGCTGGGATCTCTTCAGATGCTTCCATGTTCATGTTACGTACATCCCTGGAAAGAAAAACGTAAAAGCTGATGCTCTCTCCCACCAGTTTGACCTTCTGACCAGTAACTCAGACCCTACACCCATTCTTCCTTCCTCTTGCATTATGGGACCGGTACAGTGGGAGGTTCACTCTGCCATACAAGAAACCCTAACCTCAGACCCGGCTCCACCTGAGACTCCAGCTGGGAAGAGTTACGTACCAGCAGCTGTTAGACCCCAACTGATGCAATGGTGTCACAAGTCCTTGGGGTCAGGACATCCGGGCATTACACGAACCACCAAACTTCTAGCCTGTAAGTTCAGGTGGTCCTCACTGGCATCCGACGTAAGGGATTACGTACTCTCCTGTCTAGTCTGCACCCAAACCAAAAGCCCTCGCAATCTCCCTTCCGGTAAGCTTCAACCTTTGCCAATCCCTCACAGACCTTGGTCCCACATAGCTGTTGACTTCATCACAGACCTTCCTGAATCTTCTGGTAACAACACCACCCTTGTCATAGTAGCCCGTTTTTCAAAAATGTGTCGTCTGGTTCCTCTTCCTCATCTACCTAACGCCATGGAATTGGCTGAGTGTATGTTCCATCAGGTGTTCCGTCTGTATGGCATTCTGGAGGACATCGTCTCTGACCACAGGCCCCAGTTTGTCTCCCGAGTGTGGTGAGCCTTCTGTGACCGACTGGGGGTTGCCCTCAGCCTCTCCTCCGGGTACCATCCCCAGACCAACGGGCAGACGGAACACCTGAAATAGGGAAGTACCTCTGCCAACAATGTTCTGCCTCTCCACACGACTGGAGTCGGTATATGGCCTGGGCCGAATACTCTCAGAACTCACTCATGCATTCATCCCTCCGCCTTACACCATTTCAGTGTGTGCTTGGTTACCAACCCCCCCATGTTTCCCTGGGAGGCGGAGCCTGGTACTGTCCCAGCTGTCGACGACTGGTTTCAGCATAGTTAGTGGGTATGGGAGACCGCTCACCAGCATCTGCAGGAAGCATCTAATACCCAGAAACGCTTTGCCGACAGACACCGCCAACCTACGCCAGTCTTTCACCCCGGACAGCATGTGTGGCTCTCTACCAGAGACATCTGCCTCCCCTGCAAAAAGTTCTGAACTCGCTTCATTGGTTCCTTCAAGATAACCCATCGCATCAACCCTGTCACCTACCGCCTCCAGTTACCCCGTCGGTATAAAATCTCCTCGTACTTCCATGTGTCTCTGTTAAAACCGGTCACCTTCATCCTACAGTCTCAACCCGCAGTGCACCTCCACCGTTGGAATTCGGAGGGGAACCTGCCGACGCCATTTAGGCCATCCTTGATTCCAAATGCCTGAGGTCGCATCCACTATCTAGTGGACTGGGAAGGTTATGGGCCTGAAGACCGGTCCTGGGTCCCCGACCAAGACATCCTCGACCCAGAGATGGTTCAGGCATTCCACCGTAACCGTCCGGATCGTCCCGCTCCCCGCCCCCGAGGTAGGAGGCCGCATCTGCTCCCCCGCCCGCCCGCTCCACCCTCCGGTGCCGTTGGGTTATAAGGAGCATCCCGGGGGAGGGGGGGGGGGGTGTACTGTAAGGTTCTGTATTTAATTTCTTAGTCAACCTTGTGTTCAGTTTCTTTGTGTTCTTTAATGTAGCCCTGTCTTTCAAGGCAAAATAAACACGTGCCGTGCTCTGAGTGTGAATCTAAACCTTTTTCTCCCAGAGTATTCATTACAATTCTACAGATTTTTTTCTTACTACAGTATTTACCCTATAGTAAACGTTAATACTACAGTATTTACCCTATAGTAAACTTTAATACTACAGTATACTACAGTCATGTCCGCAAAACTACAGTAAATATCACAGTGTTCACTGTAGTGTTTTTGCTGACTTCAGTCCAGTGAATACTATAGTATTTAACCATAGTATACTATAGTATTTGTTTCATGTGGATACCTCCAAATAACATCTCTCCTAGCCAGCCTTATTAAAATACTGGAGAGAAACTTTTGGTTCTAGTTTTCCCCTGACGGTCACCGGGAGAGAGAAGAATGCTTGTTAATAGGAAGTGGAGTTATAAGGTCCAAATTGGTTCTTAACTTCTGGACAAGGCACTACTTTGGCTCTTTCCTCACCCATAACGTCTCAGAAATTTTTTATAATCGGACTACATATTCAGCAAGGGGCAAATAACAGCTTGGAAAAGTACCCTTTATTTTACCAATAATTGTCCAACTGTGCCAGACAGAGAGATATTATCGAGAAATAGTATCTATTATCGAGAAATAAGACACTATTTAGATTCAACTAAAAAAGATACATTTAAATAATGTACCCCTCCCCCCCAAAAAACGGCATAACTTTAAGCTTTATCAACTGAAGGACCGAATGAACTTGTAGCCATGTTGTTGGTGCAGCGTTACGTTACTAAGGAAGTGGTTGGTGCAGCGTTACGTTACTAAGGAAGTGGTTGGTGCAGCGTTACGTTGCTAAGGAAGTGGTTGGTGCAGCGTTACGTTACCTGTGTACATGACTGTATGTGTCTGTCTGTCTGTGTTTGTGTCTGTCTGTTTGTGTACGTGTCTGTCTGTCTGTGTACGTGTCTGTCTGTCTGTGTACGTGTCTGTCTGTCTGTGTACGTGTCTGTCTGTGTACGTGTCTGTCATTGTGCGTCGTATCCTTTCAGTTGATCATTTCTCCCCAAGTCTGAACCTCTGCAGGCTCAACCCCCTAATACCACAGACAGTAGAAGCAGACACACTGGTATATATGTACAGAATGGGGGTAGGACCAGGATGTTCAATAGAGTATATATGTAGAGGATGGGGGTAGGACCAGGATGTTCAATAGAGTATATATGTACAGAATGGGGGTAGGACCAGGATGTTCAATAGAGTCTATATGTACAGAATGGGGGTAGGACCAGGATGTTCAATAGAGTATATATGTAGAGGATGGGGGTAGGACCAGGATGTTCAATAGAGTATATATGTAGAGGATGGGGGTAGGACCAGGATGTTCAATAGAGTATATATGTACAGAATGGGGGTAGGACCAGGATGTTCAATAGAGTCTATATGTAGAGGATGGGGGTAGGACCAGGATGTTCAATAGAGTATATATGTAGAGGATGGGGGTAGGACCAGGATATAGAGTGTGAAAAAACCCAGCAGCGTTGCAGTTCTTGACTGTGCCTGGCACCTACGACCATACCTCGTTCAAAGGCACTTAAATATTTTGTCTTGCCCAGTCATCCCTCTGAATGGCACACATACACGATCCATGTCTCAATTGTCTCAAGGCTTAAAAATCTGTCTTTAACCCGTCTCCTCCCCTTCATCTACACTGATTTGAAGTGGATTTAACAGGTGACATCAATAAGGGATCATATCATTCAACTGGATTCCCCTGGTCAGTCTATGACATGGAAAGAGCAGGTGTTCCTAATGTTTTGTCCACTCAGTGTATGTGATATTATGTGATCCTGAAGTCCACCTGCTGTCAGCATCATACATTACATGACATTAACATTAAGAAGTCTTCTTCTCTCATTACCTATTGATGAGAGGGTAAGTGGTACACTTTAAAGACTCTCCTCTCCCCTCTCCTTCCTCCATACCTCAATCTATCCCTTCCGCTCACTCCATCCCACATTCCATCATCCCTTCCTCCATCTATTCCTCCTTCCAACCTACTTCTATCCCTTCCTATCTTCTGCCCTCCCTCCATCCATTCCCTCCTTCCTTCTCACCCTCCATCCATTCCCTCCTACTCACCCTCAATTCCATCCGTCCCTCCGTCCATCCATTCCCTCCTTCCTTCTCACCCTCCGTCCATCCATCCCTCCTTCCTACTCA